>NC_091784.1:42708969-42713969 GCF_029378745.1 Bos indicus | reverse complement strand
TTTTCCCTTGCGTGTGTAGGGGGCCTGACTGGCCGCCACCCCAAACTACTTTCCCCTTCTCCTCGCCTCCACTTTCCCCTGCCCCCAGGCCGGGTTTTACCCGGGTAGGGGGTACGGGGGTGGGGTGGTGTCAGGGTGCCTCCCCGGCCACCCTCACCTGCGTCTATAGAGAGGGATGCTGCCAATCAATCACAGAGGGCATTAATTACGCCTCTTTTATTGACGGGGCTGCCTCCTTAGGAGCCGTCTCTTTCGGAGTCACCTCCTCCCCCGCTCCGGCCTGCGCCTCCTCCCCTCCCCCGCCGCCTGGAGCCGGAGAGGAGATGAGAAACCCTTGTAGTTTTAAATTCAATGTGACAGTTTCGGAAAGAGCGGATGATGAATCTCCTATTATTGGATCAGTCTATTTGCCGCTCAATGTCTCTCTGTAATTGGAGCAACATCACTTTAAAGGTTCAGAGAGTACAGCATTTCTGGTGAAAAATCCCCACAACACGCCGGTGAATGTTTTAAAGGGAAATCTATTAGTGATTTGCGGAGGGGCGGGGGCCGGCGGCGGGTGGTGGCGCGGGCGGGGGCCGGCGGGGCCGGGGTGGGGGGCGCGCCGGGGGCCCGCGCCGGGCCGCGCCCCGCCCGCCCTCCCCCGTCTTGTTGTGACAGTTCCTGATACTGTTTATTGAGGTGCATGTCAGGTATAATTAGCAATCGATATGGAAAACGGCTCCGTGCGCCCAGCACGCCTCTGACGTCAGAGCCGATTAGCGCTTCTTATTGGTCCCAAATTCCCCGGGCCGCGGCTAATTACCGGGAGCTTGATGTTGATAAAGTAAAGCGCCGGAGTGCGGGCGAAGCATGTGTAGGGCTCCGGGTCCCTGTCTCCGCCGCCGCCGTCCGCGCCTCCCGCCGCTGGCCCGCCCCGGCCCCGGCCCGCGCCCCCCGCGCCCCGCCGGCCTCCCGCGCGAGATGATGGACGGCCGCCTCCTGGAGCACCCGCATGCCCAGTTCGGGGGCTCGCTGGGCGGCGTGGTGGGCTTTCCCTACCCGCTGGGCCACCACCACGTGTACGAGCTGGCCGGCCACCAGCTGCAGTCGGCCGCCGCCGCCGCGGTGCCCTTCTCCATCGACGGCTTGCTCAGCGGCTCGTGCGCCGCCGCCGCCGCCTCGGTGGTCAACCCCACGCCGCTGCTGCCGGCCGCCTGCGGGGTGGGCGGCGACAGCCAGCCCTTCAAGCTGTCAGGTAGGCGCGGCGGGCGAGGAGGGGGCGGCAGGGGGCAGGGGACCCCGTCTGGCGAAGGAGTGGCTCGCGGGCGGCCGTGGAACTGGCACCGCGGCCGCCGCTCCGGGGCCGCCTCGCTCGCCGCTCTCCGCCGGCTCAGGGCGCGCGGCAGCCCTGTCCGCTCGGCTGCCCCTCCTGGACAAAAGCGGGTGGCGGCCGCGCTCCGGCAGGGCCGGGGGCTGAGCCGCGCGGCGTCCTGTGCGTACCCGCAGACTCGGGGGACCCGGACAAGGAGAGCCCGGGCTGCAAGCGGCGGCGCACCCGCACCAACTTCACCGGCTGGCAGCTGGAGGAGCTGGAGAAGGCGTTCAATGAAAGCCACTACCCCGACGTGTTCATGCGCGAGGCTCTGGCGCTGCGCCTGGATCTGGTCGAGTCCCGAGTTCAGGTAAAGACCCGCCGTGCGCCCAGCGACTCGGCATCCCGCCGGCGGCATGCGCGGCCCGGCCCGCCTTTGTTCTCGACCTCCAGGTGGGAGACCGCAGGCTCCGCCAGAGCCCGCCGCGCGCTCGCCGGCCGGAAGCTGGGGGCTGGGGGCTCGGCGCCCCGCGGAGAGAGAAGCGGGCTTCCCGGGAGGGAGCCGAGGCGACTCGGGAGGGGCCGGAGAACGGCAGCTGCGTTCGAACCGGGGAGCTGCGTGACAATGGGGTCCGGCGACCGCGCGACACGAGGCTGGGGCGGGCGAGGTGGCCAGGAGGACCCGGCCCGGCTCGGACTTGGAGGAGACCCGGAGAAGGCGGGCTTGACGCCTCCGTGCCGGGGCTGGGGGCTCGCCCCCGAGCCTACGGCTAACGCGTTTGTTTACTTTCGTCTCTGAAATATTCACATGGAAACATACTTATCACTTTGCAGAAGGGGGCAGCTGAGGCGGAAACTTCAACACTTAAAACATGCGGGGGCGGGGGGGGGGGGCGGGTAGGGTGTCTGAATCTTCAACACCATCGATTATATCTTTTTTCCCCTCCTGTAATTTGATTTTCTTCCGAGACTGTCGGCCGTATTCTTTTTAAAAATACAGTGTCGATTTGGTGCGTTGAAAATTCAAGATGAATCATGCATAATTAAATGTTTCCCTAAAGTACAGACATCTTTTTTAGGTCAGTGCTGTGGGGAGCGGGGTATGGGCCACGATGTGGGCGCCGGACTTGGAGGCGCCTGTTTAGTACCAATAGCTTTGTCTAAAAAGGTGTCCTCTCCTGTGCCTGGGCCTCCCTGCTTGACCTCTTCTGTTTGTAAATCCTTTTATCCAATTTGTTCTAAGTGTCTTAAGTGAAGTCAAGACCTCTTCATTCCTCCTTTAACGTGGTAATGAGTAATTCTGGGTAACGGGAAGCAGACCGGAATATACACCTCACCCCCCACCCCGTTCAGGAAAAAAGATATTTAAAAAGAGAGAAAGGGCAGCAGCAGTCCTGGGGAGGTTACCACTTAACACCCAGAACCTTGGCACTGAAAAGGCTCCCCGTGACCAGGCCGGCCTGCTATTGTGCGGGTCTCTACACAGCCGGGAACAAAGAATTCGAATTACCGCGATCTTATGGGGAGGGTCCTGTGCCGGGGCTTCTCGGGATCTGAATCTGTGGTGCTGGAGCCAGGGTCTAGGGTGGCTGCCACCCTGCCGGCCCGCGGGGCTCCCAGGATCATGCCTGCGGAGGGGGCGAAGGTGCGGGTGGGCCCTGGCCGCTCCTCTGCAAGGCCTGGCAGCTGGCCTCCTGCTCCCCTGACCGCCAGTCCCCTGGTTCCAGCCAGTTCGAGGGCTGTGTTGGTGCTCTGGCCTGGAGCTTTCAGAAAAACGGGGGGTGGGGGAGAGCAGGCTGCTGAAGCTCTCCCTCCCAAGTTCAGCTCCCCAGGCCCTTCTGGGAGAAAAAGCACCCAAATTTCCCTTCACTGGAAACCCCCAAATCTGGGCTTTGACTCAGTCCCCAGGGAGCTGAAGACAGGTGTGGAGGGCAGCTGCGCCCTGCGGCTCCTGGTCCTCAAGCCAGACGCTCAGCCCTGGGCCAGTCGGGCTGCTTAGAACCCAAGCTGTGAGAAGCCAGGAGAGGCGAGGAGGGGCCCTGCCCTCTGCCTCCCAACCAGGAACCCAGCGCCCTCGGTCAGGGGCCAGACCGGTCCTGCCCAACGAAGGGGCAGCTCCCAGTTCCCCGAGGTGAGAAGCTGGAGCGGGAAGCCGGCGAGAGGCCCTGTCGGCCTCCTTCTGGGTGGAAAAAGATACACCTGCAGCCTGATACCAAGATCCGGCTCAGGGCCGGCTGGGCCGTGTGGCTCGGCTCCCGCCCCCTGGCCGGAGCCGAGGCTGTGCAGGCCTGTCTGTGGGGAGTGGGGAGGCCCGAAGCCCCCCACCGCCTGACCGTGCCCCCCTCCTCTCCCCTATCCGGCTGCTCTAGGTCTGGTTCCAAAACCGCCGTGCCAAGTGGAGGAAGAAGGAGAACACCAAGAAGGGCCCGGGGCGGCCGGCGCACAACTCCCACCCGACCACGTGCAGTGGTGAGCCGATGGACCCGGAGGAGATCGCGCGCAAGGAGCTGGAGAAGATGGAGAAGAAGAAGCGCAAGCACGAGAAGAAGCTACTCAAGAGCCAGAGCCGCCACCTGCACTCGCCCGGCGGCCTGTCCCTGCATAGCGCGCCCAGCTCCGACAGCGACAGCGGCGGCGGTGGCCTGTCCCCGGAGCCGCCCGAGCCGCCGCCGTCTGCCGCCGCGGCCAAGGGCCCCGGCGCGCACAACGCTGGCGCCGCCAGTGCAGCGCCCGCACCGCCTGGTGAGCCGCCTGCGCCCGGCACCTGCGACCCCGCCTTTTTCCCGAGCCAAAGAAGCGGCGCTGGCCCGCAGCCGCGGCTAGGCCGCCCCGTGGACAAGGACGTGGCCCCGTGTGCACCGGGGGCGGTGGCGGCTGAGCGCGGGGCCGCGGGCCCGCCCAAGGCCAGCCCGTTCAGCGTGGAGAGCCTGCTCTCCGACTCGCCGCCGCGCCGGAAAGCGCCCCCCGCCAACGCGGCTGCCGCGGGGCTGGACTTCACACCCGGGCTGCCGTGCGCGCCGAGGACCCTCATCGGCAAGGGCCACTTTCTGCTCTATCCCATCACGCAGCCGCTCGGCTTCCTGGTGCCGCAGGCCGCACTTAAGGGCGGCGCAGGCCCTGAGCCCGCGCCCAAGGATGCGCCTCCCGCCCCCGCCGTGCCGCCCGCTCCGCCTGCTCAGGCCAGCTTCGGGGCCTTCCAGGGGCCCGGCGGCGCTCCGGACTCGGCCTTCGCGCGCCGCAGCCCCGACGCTGTCGCCTCCCCGGGGGCCCCGACCCCGGCGCCTTTCCGGGATGCCGCGGCCTCGGCTGAGGGCGGCGGTGGGGACGGCGCGGATGCGGGCGCCACCTGCCCAGCGGCCCCGCCGCCTTCGCCGCCGCTTGCGCCGCCGCCCGGGCCTGGCTTGCCGGCTCCCAGCCCCGCTGCAGAGCCAGCCGTCGGCGGGGCCCCCGAGCCAGGCGCCCCGACCGGACCCAGCGCGCGGGATGGCGAGGAGGTGGACATGGACTGAGGGCGCTCAGCCGGGGAGGCGCTCAGCCGGCCGGCGCCCGCTCGCTCAGGCTCCGGCTCACACAGCAAAATCAGGTGATCGGCTTCGAAACACTGCTCTTTCCTCTTTCTTCCGTTTCCTTCCTTTTATTTTTATTATTATTATTATTTTTTTTTTTTTTAAGAAAAACGCTGTTATCAGTTCGGACGTAGGCAGCA